>NC_056728.1:399383025-399388025 GCF_019279795.1 Protopterus annectens
AAAAAAACTGGAGTCATTCCTAATTTGTTAGATACCTCTTGACTATTTGTCAAAATATAAAAATGACAACAAACAAAGGGAATTGGGGAAGGACATTGAAATTTTGGATACTTGTATCACAACTGATTTAATTCATGGCATAAAAGAGGAAAGAGAAAAATATTTTCTAATGAGAAAGGATATAGACACTAAGTGTGAGGAAGTGATACAGTGCAAGTTAGGTAAATTAAAGAGGGATGTTAATGAATATGAAAATCATACAAGTTATCCAAAACCAAACTATCAGGGAAACAATTTTAATACCCATAAAGGGACATGGAATAATAAAAGAAGGAATTTCCAACATGAAAATAGACAAAGGTTAAGGGATGACAATAGGTGGAATGAAGAAAGTTATGACGTTGATTTCCCCCCTATCCAGGAAAGAGGAATGTTGCAGGAAGGTAATTTTAACAATAGAGAAAATTTTCAGAACTGGGGGGGGGGGAGAGGGAAGGGGAGATATTAGTAGATACCCCTATCCCTGACTCTAATGATTCCATTTTAGATGTCATTGTGAATGACAAAGTTAAACATACCTATCAGAATTTTACTATTTACAATTTTAGTTGTCTGGCATTGAATTCAAACCATTTTTCACTACTTAGTAAAGGATTGAAGTATATACCTAATAGTAGAGGTGATTTTACATGTACAATTTTGGATGTTAAGCTGTTCATGAGGAAAATTAACTTGGAAATCATGGCCTCTAGAGCTGGCTTCAAAAGGGATGGTATGGGTGAAAACATACTGAAGAGAAAGTCAATTTACAATCCCCCTTTATTCCCTCAATTAAAGAATTTTGAAAATATCATGGTTGATTCAGTTAGAAAAAGACATAATAAAGGCTGGGTCCACTATAATTTAAGTAAAAAAGAGAATGAGATTTTAAGAGAATTAAGCAGCAATTCATCATTGAGGGTTATGAAGCCGGACAAGGGTGGGGGGATAGTTATAATGGACAGAATTTTGTATGAAGGAAAGATGAATATAATTTTGAGGGACGATACTAAGTACACTGTGGTATCTTTAAATGAAATTAATGTTGCCTATTATAAAATTGATTTAATTTTACAAGATCATATGATAGAGAATATAATAGATGATAAAACTTTCAAATACTTAGAAGTTAAAAAACCCAAAGTAGCTACTATATTTGGAATACCAAAAATCCACAAGAATATGGAAAATCCACCCCTTAGACCAATTGTTTCAGCTGAGGGCTCTAAAACAGTTCCCCTTGCTAAATTTGTGGATTTTAAGACAAAGCACATTTGGGTTAATAATAGGTTATTTCTCAAAGATTCCTGGGATTTTTGGGGGGAATTAAATCAGGACATGTACAGGGAGGACATGTTGTTCATCACCATAGATGTCATTGACCTGTTTGGATGTATACCACATACTGAGGGGATGAACATGTTTGAAGAGACTGTGTTCAATGATGAAAATTTGAGTTTAAATGATAAGATAGCGAGTGTGACACTCATGGACACAGTATTAAAATATAATTTTATCATGTTTGATTGTGAATATTACCAGCAGAAGACGGGAGTATCTATGGGGGCCGCTTGTGCCCCCACATATGCTAATATCGTCCTATCCAAATGGGAAGAACAGTACATTACTAATTGTAAGTTTAAGGAATCATGGACAGCCTATCATAGATTTTTGGACGATATTGTTATTTTTTGGATAGGTAGTCAATCAAGTTTTTTAGAGTTTATGGAATACATCAATCAAACTACTAAGTTTTTGAAGTTCACATACACTATCAGTACCGAGTCTTTGAAATATTTGGATATAGAAATATACAAAAGGGCAGGAAAATTTGAGAGTAAGGTATTCAGAAAGGAGACATATGTGAATTCCTTTTTACATTATGACAGTGTCCACCCCTTACATAGTAAGAGAAACATTGTCAAAGGACAATTTGTAAGGGGTTCCAGAATGACATCAAATGACTTGGATTTTCAGGATGAATGCAGGATTCTAGATAGTATGTTCAAAGAATGTGGATACCCAGAGGAATTTGTTAAGAAGCTAAGAAGTGAAGTAGAGGAAGGAAGGTTGGATAGATTTAAACCTATATTAGGCAAGGGGAATGTTCATAATCCGGAATTGGGACATACCCCAGTTGAAAATAAGAAGAAGAAGAATGAACAAGATACCTACATGAGAAGCCTGGTTGTAGAATATAACAGTTCAAACTTTAAATTAAAGGAGATTTTCAAAAAAGAATGGAACAAGTTCAGCTCTTTAACAGATATAGAGGAAATATCTAGAATGGAACCAAAAATAGTTTATAAAAATTCATCAAATTTAGGTAAAATATTAGAAAGGAGTAGTGAAAAAGTAAGTGAAAGAAATAGAGTGAGGAGGGGGACATATAAATGTGGCAGATGCCAACAATGTCCATATATTATGAATAAGGCAGAAATATATATAGAAAGTAGAAAGAGATGGTTAAAAAGTATGAATTATTACAATTGTGAGAGTAGAGGGGTAGTATATATTGCTATCTGTCAGAAATGTCAGTCGTTTTACGTGGGTAAAACGGAAAGATGCTTAAAACGGAGAATATATGAACATAACTATGACATTCTGAAAGCAAAAAACACTAATGCATTATATAAACACACTAACATATGCCCTGAATCTAAGTTTGAATTTTACGTGTTGGATCAAGTCAAGCCAGATATTAGAGGGGGCCTGTGGGAAGAAATTTTGGAAAGTAGGGAGTTATGGTGGCAGGTCAACCTAGATTCCAACACTAATCCAGGGATTAATGACTTTCTCACAATTTCACCTCTACTTAAAATAAGAGCTAACAAATTGTAGTGTAATTCTGGATATGGACACCAGATGGAACTATTCACCATATATAAAGCCAGTTCCCATTCATAATAATGTAATTTTAAGGATTGAATGTAAGTTATTATTATTTATTTATTTATATATATATATATATATATATAATCAATTAACATTTGAAAATTGTATTCAATTATTTTAACAATTTGATTCATGTCAGTTTTTAATTTATTTTAAATGTGTATATTTATATTTTAAAACATCAAGCACTATTGCACTTTAAAATGATAGGCATTAATATTCATGAACCATGCATATAGATTGGTGCGTTTGAATTAATAGATAAAGCTCTATGGATAATTAAGTTAATTATATTTAATTCATTTATTATTTAAAGGTGTTTTAATGGAAGTATGTTGTCTGATGAAGTCCTATGTGTAAGGACGAAAATGCATATTGGAAGTGTTGACGTAAGAGCGTTAACACATTATTTTGTCGAGCTGAGACACATTATTTTGTCGAGCTGAGTACCTTGAGTGGATTTTAATTATTGTGGAATAAACTTTCTGATCGCAAACCAGTGTGCCCTGGCACTTTTTATTGGATTTACAGTTCTTTTTGGAGTGCTTACACTTTTTTTGGTATTTGTCAAAATATCCCAGTTATTGAGAATAATATTCCTAATGGGAACAGCATCCCTACAAATAGGGATAGGAAAAGCAACTGACCAGTCTCGTACATGGGTCTCAGGAGAGGGAGATACTAAACTGGATGAGGGAATATTATTGGGATCTGAAGGAACAGTACCAAGCAAGGAATTTGTAACGGACAGGGAAGGAGCTACAAGTTCTTTGTGTCTTCTAGATGTAAAGCCCTTAGAAATAATAGGGGGAAATTTAGATGCCCTGTCCTCAGAAACTTCAGTAATGATCCTGTCTAGTAGAAGTGGAGGGTAATTTCTTTCCACCAGCAACGATTTTAGGATATTGCATTCAGTAACAAAGTTAACATCATCATTAACAAGACGGGAAATACAAATAAACTGACCTCTTGCCATATTGACTTTCATGAACCGAGGATGCATAATAGTGAACTCTAAGTAGTTGTTTCTAAAAGTCTTTTTTCTATGAATAGTGGACTTCCATAACAAATTGGAGGAATCTAAAGAAATGCAAGTATCCAGAAAATCCGCTTGTTTTCCACAGGAAGCAAGTTTGAATTTAAGGGAAGGGATAGAGTCAGCAATAGAGTTAAGAAAGTTATGCAAGTCAGATTCATCACCTTCCCAAACAAAAAACACATCATCTGTGTATCTTCTAGAAGTTTTAACAAATTTAAAATCAGGTAGATGTACAAGGGAATTAATTTCCCAAGCTGCCAAAACCGAATTAGCAAAGGCAGGGGCCATCTTTGACCCCATAGCCACTCCACGGACTTGTTGGTAAATTACTTCATTAAAATGAAAAAAATTTCCTTCAAGTACTAGGGAAACCAAAGTGCAAGTAGTAGATATTATGTTTTGACTAAATCCTGTAGATTGTGTTAAATAGGACAGTAAAAATTCAATACCTTCCTTGTGTGGAATATTTGTATAGAGAGCCTCTATATCAAGTGTGACTAACAAACTATTAGAGGAAGTGGGAGGGTGCTGAAAAAATAAATTAAGGAAGTCCCATGAGTCACGTAAATAAAACGGAGACCTTTGCACTATGGGATTCAAAGTCCGGTCCAAGAATTCTGAGACATTTTCAGTCTTTGTTTTATGATTAGAGACAATATGACGGACAGAGGGTTAGTTTGATCCTTGTGTAATTTAGGGATACTATAGAATTTCCCTAGTTGTGGGTACTGTACTTGCATGAATTCTGCTTCATCTGAGGAAATCATCTGTTGTTTGTTAAGTGATTTAAGAGTTCTATCTATCTTTTTAAAGGCACGGTTTACATCTGACATCTGTACAGGTAAGTAGTACTCACTGTTCTTGAGATCATCTTCCAAGGTGTTAACATAACGTTGATGTTCCATAAGGACTACACCTGTGCCTTTGTCCGCAGACATGATTCTGAGGGACTTATCTTTTTGTAGATTATTAAGCTCCATGACCTCTGCTGTGGAAAGGTTAAACCATTTGTAAGGACTATTGGTAT